>NC_079437.1:34473717-34503717 GCF_903798145.1 Danio aesculapii
TCATTTTTACATTTTTATTGTGTAAATAAAAAATGTAAAATTCATCATAAAGACAGGTATATTTATAAAAAAAAAAATAGAATACTAGCCCAAGTAAAAGATCAAGTGAACATAATGCATTATTAATATTATTCATTCTTTTATTCACTTTCTTTTTGGCTTTGTCCCTTTATTAATCTGGGGTCACCGCAGTGAAATGAAGCGCCAACTTATCCAGCATATGTTTTACGCAGCGAATGCCCTTTCAGCTGCAACCTATCACTGGGAAACATCCATACACACTCATTCACACTCATACACTATGACCAATTTAGCTTACCCAATTCACCTATAGCTCATATCTTTGGACTTGTGGTGGAACCCGGAGTATCTAGAGGAAACCCACACGAACACGGGGAGAACATGCAAACCACACAGGAATGCCAACTGACCCAGCCAAGGCTCGAACCAGCGACCTTCTTGTTGTGAGCCGATTGTGCTACCCACTGCGCCACCGTGACGCCTATTATTCTTATTATTTTTTATTTATTTTTATTATTATTAGAATAAAAATACTGGTTTGAAACACAGTAGCAAAGTACAAAAATGTAACATTTGTGTTTTGAAGTTGTGCTGTGAGTAATTTAATCTACCGTCCAATAATTCTTTGATAAAGTTTAATTGCCTGATACAATTTTTAATTAAATAAATTATGCAACAAAAAAAAAAAAAATAGCCATCATTAGAAGAAGAAATGCAGATTAAACAGGAAACTTTCAAACGTAAAGGGGAAAAATAAAGCTGCATTGCACTTTTGTTGTTTTGAATCTTGAATAAAAACCCTTTTCATCTTTGACCCATTTATCACAGATAAACTAAATATGGTATGGTCTATTTTTTTCCTCAGTATTCTGCAGCTCCAATGTACACAAAGCACATAGAGTATAACTCTTTAAAACCGATTAAAAATTCAGTTTGTTGTTGATGAATCATTATCCTGTGTGAATTCTTATGTAGTGTGCATGAAAGCTAGAAAAATCCTGGAAATCCAATAGTTCAAAGGCTATTAAAAGAACATTTCATTTGAAGAGTGAACCTGTGGTCATGAACCATCTCAGGTTCATTTGACTAGACAGTGATGGGGCATGAAGTCCCACAGGTTTTAGTCTTTCATGTGAGCAGCGGAGTGAGCGTCACTAACTCAGAGTTAAAGTTGAAGAGCATCGGTGCTGAATTCTCTGAAGAACACTCCTGCCACACTTCTCTGTAGTGGGCTGAAGAGGGCCAGGGGGGAGAGATAAAGCAATTGACTTGACTCTGATGCTCCAGGTCACTTGTGTTTTTGGCTTTAGTCGGCCTCTAGAGGCTCTCCTGAATCTGGCTGTCGGATTACACTGCGCCTCTGTCGTTCAGAGAAGGACGACTGTAAAACATGAGCACTCTGCCAAACAGAAAACAACTGACATTGGTGGATGGATAGATGGAGTTTTGTAGATTAATAAATAGTTGTATTTTGGATTCTTACTGTATATCTCTATTAACAAACTATTAATTATGACGTTTAACTCAATAAACTTCTAGTTTGCTGCTTATTACTAGTTATTAAGGTAGTCGTTTTAGGTATAGTAGGATTAGTGATGTAGAATAAGATCAGAATATGAACTTTATAAGTAAGCAGCCAATATCTTAAGAACAGACAGGTAATAAGTCGCTATTTGATAGTGATAGATCCCACTTTAAATAAATTGTTACGTAGAACCTTTATAGTTTTGATCTTTCACATTTTAAGCTGTCTAAAATAATTGTATTTATTTAATGTTTTGTCTTATATGATTAGTACATATGCCAATTTTTTTGTCCCTTATAATGAGAATATGGACGAAAAACTGCTCAGTTTTGTTCAGACCCTGAAGAAAACTTCAGAAAATGTTACAATTTTTAATTTATGGTCAAAATGTATTTTTAACTGAATTTATTTCAGACTGTTGTAAGTTCATGTAGTAGACTGTACACAACTATTTTAACTATTTTTTTTGTTAAACAATAGATGAATGGATGGATGGATGGATGGATGGATGGATGGATGGATGGATGGATGGATGGATGGATGGATGAATAAATAGATAGATACACTAGGTTGATGGATGGATGGATGGATGGATGGCTGGATGAATGGATGAACAGATAAATAGGTGGATGGATGGGTATAGATAGATAAATGGATGGATGGGTGGATGGATGGCTGGATGAATAGATAGATACACTAGGTGGATGGATGGATGAACAAATAAATAGGTAGATAGATAGATAGATAGATAGATAGATAGATAGATAGATAGATAGATAGATAGATAGATAGATAGATGGATGGATGGATGGATGGATGGATGGATGGATGGATGGATGGATGGATGGATGGATAGATAGATGGGTAGATAGATGGGTAGATGGGTAGGTAGGGTAGATAGATAGATAGATAGATAGATAGATAGATAGATAGATAGATAGATAGATAGATAGATAGATAGATAGATAGATAGATAGATAGATAGATAGATAGATAGATAGATAGATAGATAGATAGATGGGTAGGTAGATGGATAGATAGATTGATAGATAGATTGATAGATAGATTGATGGATGGATGAATAAATAGATAGATACACTAGGTGGATGGATGGATGGATGAACAGATAAATAGGTGGATGGATGGGTAAAGATGAATGGTAGATGAACAGATAGGTAAGTGGATGTATAGGCAGATGGATAAATAGGTAGAAGGATGGATAGATGGATAGGTAGATGGATAGACGGACAGACAGACAGACAGGTATGATAGAATGTTAGATATCGCAATAGCGAGATGGAGGAATGGATAGATGGAGAGAGATGGATATACATACCAAAAGAAAGAACAAACAATGTAATGATAGGCAGACAGATGAGTGGATGTACAAATAGACTGATGGAGAGATAGAACGACAGATATTACAATAAGGCTAAGACTGACATCTATGCAGCCGGACAGATAGAAACAATTAATATAACAATGTAGAGATGGTTGGATGAAAAGACAGATAGATAAATAGATGTTTTTGGATAGATAGTATGTATGGATGGCTGGATGGATGGACAGACGGATGCAGAGAGAGAATTAGCCAGCTGTGTCTCTGTGTCTCAGCGTTGGTCCAGCTGCTCATGTCAGCTCTGCCACACACTGAGTGAGTGAGTCCTGCCCCTGCTGTATACATTAATGATGACAATGATGACAAAGCGTCCGAGGGCAGTAGAGCACACACTTCTTAGCAAACACCATGAGTCCAGACGACACTGAGGGTCAGGGATTGATCCAGCCTAGCCTGACCTGACCCGACCCAGCCGACCCTGTCCCAGCACAGGCCTTCCTGATCCAGAGAGTGTTAAAGCTCCAGCAGTCAGCAGAGCCCTGCATCTCCCCCTCCACCAGCACCTCCACCTATGGCTTACAAGAGCTTGGAAAGACTTTCTCTGCTGCCATCAATTTTTCATGCGCACTGAGGCGCTGAAGAAAAAGCGGCAAGTTGTTGAGCTTTTCCCCTCGCCTAATCTCTCCTACACACGCTAAAATCACTCACTGGAATAAAATAGCCAAACAATTTTGTTATATTCAACATAGCATGTTCTACCGGGGAATAAAACAGCTGTCAGTGGAAGGAAAAAAAGATGTGTGTGTGTGTGTGCGCAAAAGTAAGTTGATGAAGGGAGGCAGCGCTAAAACTGGAAAGAAAAAGTTATTTGACCTAAAAAAATGTAATGACATTCTCATTGCTGTGGGTTTAGTGTTTACCACCTCCTGGGATGTTAATGCAACCTGCATTTCTGACCCATAAAATAAAATTATTGAACAAACCTCTTGGACTACGGCCAGTCTGAGGCTGTGTTTTGAACTACATATTTAGGCTCGTAGTGCTACACATTAATCATGATTAATGACATACTCGCTTTAATAAAAAATATGTCATGTACTGTATACAAATTCTGTAATATGGTGGACAGTGCTATCTATTTATCCTGTAATAAGGTCAATATGTTCAGTCAGAAAGCATAAATGAAATTCTATTTAAAGGGCACCTATTTTACCCCTTTTTCAAGATTTAAGAGAAGTCTTTTGTGTCTCCAGAATGTGTCTGTAAAGTTTTGGATCAAAACACCCATCAGATTATTTATTATACCTTTCATAACATTAGAATTTTCTGCTTTGAACACAATGTAGCTGTTTTTGTGCCTGTGCCTTTAATACTAGTCCTCCCCGCCCACCGTTCCCACGTGCCTGTCAGAGTGTGCCTCAATCTCCGCATCGGCTGCATTAGATAAACAGCAGAGTGACAGACATAAAGGAAGCAGATCTTGCGTAATGTTTGTGAGAAATACTACAGTAAAAGCTTTACCAATGATTATTTGATTTATTTGTTGTGAAGTTGCAACGATAAGTCACACACAATGTTATTGCAAAGTTCATGTACGCACACACACAGAGACACACACACAGTGTGCGCATTTAATTTTGCAGTTTTTGCACACAAATTTAAAAGGATACACGTTAATATCCTCTGCTGCATAGATATCCATTATGTTAATGTACAAAATAAACCTGATTTAACGTCCACAAACCAGGATTGAAGCGTCTTCTTTTATAATTGTACTGACATGCGGCTGTGGTGATAAAGACGGTAAAATCACTGTAATTCATTACACACATGCACTGTTTTAAAAACTTTTTAAACTTGTGAAACTCACTCTTGATCATATTTGATGATGATTGATGATCACAGAGAGCTGAACAGATCTTTTAATCCCAGTTGCTTTGCGCACATCATGTCTTGTTGATATGATTATACACGTAACTACGGAGACATGTTAATACGCAGCTGTCAATCAATTCAGAGGGCGGGGAAACCACACTCCTATGTCACATTGCAGTGGGCCTCAATATGGGAGGGATTTGGATCCTATTTTAATGTCAGGAAATAAACAAAATAGGACTTCTTGTCTTCATATCACCCAATATGACTTGTGAACACACTATACCTACACACAGTTCTGTCCAAACAGCTTACAAAAGATGATTTTCATCATAGGCTCCCTTTAAGGGAAAATCATTATTTACTCACCCCTGCGTTGTTCTGATGACACATGCCATATGCTCTACTTTCAATTATTAACATGTGTCACTTGTCAGTATAATGGCAGTGAATAGCAACCAGAATTAACCCTCCTATTAAAATAAAATCTGATCAACAAAATCTTGTCAAGTAATTAGATGTATGTATTGTGTTGATAGCTTAACTATCGTTTTAAATAAACCATGTTTTTGCAGACATCAAAGGGCACCTATCATGCAAAATCAACTTTTGGATTCTGTTTGGACAGAAATGTGTGTAGGAGTAGTGCGTGCACATCTATTTTAGAGTGATTTAAAAAAAATCAAGTCCTTTTTTTTTTTTTTTTTTTTTTTTTAATATACATTTCCTACAATTAACCCAGGATGAAAAATTTTCAATCTCAAGGCTAACGCACTGTGACATAAGTGCGGTCCTCCCGACCATCAATCTTGGTTGACAGGCATGTGTTATCATGTCCTCAGTTTGCTTTCAGTTCTTGAATGAGTTCAAGTTCAAGCTTAACTGTCAGTCCGCTACATTTGTGGACGTACAGAAGAGCGAAATGTCATGTCTCACAGGACAACAGTGCTCATTAATCACAAATACAAACTATACCTGCCAACACTCCCGTTTTTCCTGGGAGTCTCCCGTATTTCAGACCAATGTAACGCCTACCTCCCGTATTGCTCTGTCTCCCGGAAAACTCCTGGAATTCCACTCCCACCCCCCTGCTCCTCAGCTTTTTTGGTTCAGTCCCCATGCGCACCGAACCAACCGCGTAACCATCTTCATACCTGCTTCCCAGTTCGCGTGCACCTTCACCCCCGCTCTTTAGTTCGCGCGCACCACGCCACCCCACTCTTCACTTCGCGCACCTTCCCCCCCACCTTCTACCCCCTCTTCACTTTGCGCACCTTCACCACCTCAACCCCCCTCCTCAATTGCGCAATTGGTGGCTGTGTTCTGGAAGTCCATCTTTGACATCCAATTCATTCTCCTTGATTTGTTTCTCATTCCACAGGGATCAGACAAGAGAACAACATGCAAAATAAAAACACTAGCCATGGGAATACACTGGAGAGCGCAGTAGCACAGCTGGTTCAGAAGTATCCGCACCTATATTATCGCATGTGAAGATATTTTAGGACTTAGAGGTGGCCCATCTCATTGTGCTACGTCTTGTCTTTTTATGAGCATGCGCACATTGGCAGTGCCATATAAAGGCGTCTATCTGTGATGATGTTGTAGTGGCGCTTCTCGTGGAAAAGGCTGTTTGCCAGATGATAATGAAACCATTCTTCTCTCTCAGTCACAATTGTTCATAGGGGTACATGTAAGCTGCGTGATACATTTACAAGCCCGCCTACTGCAGCAGGCGGGTGTTGAAGTGTTAAAAAGCAGTACACCATCGCTCAGCCTTTGTAAATGTCTTTTTGCCCTCAAACGAAGAATGAAAAGAATTTGCTTTGAAGTATATCAAGGCATTTAATAGTATAAAGCAAACTTTAAAATGGTGTTTGTATGTGGCTTATTCATTGTCACAGAAAGGCTGAATAAACTCTACAACAGGGGTGTCCAAACTCAGTCCTGGAGGGCCAGTGTCCTGGAGAGTTTAGCTCGAACCCTAATCAAACACACCTGAACCAGCTAATCGAGCTCTTACTAGATATAGTAGAAACTTCCTGGCAAGTGTGTTGAAGCAGCTAAACTCAGCAGGACACCAGCCCTCCAGGACTGAGTTTGGACACCCGTGCTCTACAACAACTAAATCAAATAACTATTGTAAACATCCTGGTTCAGACTTAACATTGGTATTTTTTAACTGGGTCTCTGCTTTATCAGTATATGAAAACTGTCCATGATTGTGATATGCTTATCCTGACATCTGATGCTGGGTGTCCCCAAACACCACACTCTATTTGAAGTATGGGGCGGGGAGAACCAGCTCATTTGCATTTAAAGCCACAGGCACTAAACGGCTTTGACATTTTCAGCAGGGTATAATAAATGATCTGATGAGTATTTTAAGCTGAAACTTCATAGACACATTCTGGGAACACCAAAGACTTCTTTTACATCTTGTGTAAAGGGGCATAATAGGGAGCCTTTGGAAAAAAGAATTGGGTCAAATTGGCATCCTGGATAATAGGAGTGTTAAGTCATATATAATTTATTGTTATTCGTTATTGTTATTATTGTTATATAATTATTGTTATTTACTAGCCTTATTGTTATTTATTGTTATTCATTTTAAGGTGGTATACAATAGGGTTTGGTTAAAAACATAGCAAAATGTAACTTATTATTTAAGAAAAATACTATGGCTTCATGCACATTTTTTTTTGCACAAAAGAAGCAAACAAATGACACTGTGTTTAAGTATTTTAAAATAAATGTGACGCCTATCTAAACTGGAGGTCAGATGATTATGCTAGTGTTCTCATCGCTGTGGCTTTCTTTGTTTCAGCTGATGACCAAACACCCAGGCAAGCGTCTGGGCTGTGGTCCGGAAGGTGAGCGAGACATCAGGGAACATGGCTTCTTCCGTTACATGGACTGGGAGAAGCTGGAGCACAGGGAAGTTCAGCCACCATTTAAACCAAAAGCCGTAAGTCCAGCGAGTCTCACACATGTGCTATTTCTTTCTGACGTTCATTGGTTTGTGATGCTGTCTAAAACACTGATGGCTACTTCCAATTTGAGTCTGAAATGGAGTTGTATTAACCTTTATTCTTTTCAGCCTGATACTTGAAACAGAATGTGTGACATAATTTATGAAAGTGAGACAACACTGTATCAGCTTTCTTTTGTCTTTTTTGGAACAACATTAATAACCATCGCCAGACTGTAATTTTTATAAATTGATTTATTTATTTTGTTGTTATCCAATTTCATGAAGCAGGATTAAAAAAAATACATAGCAAGAAATAAATACAACTGCTATACGAATTACAGATATCATTTGAATTATGAATCACTCTTAATGTGTTCATACAACATACATTACAAGAAAGAGATCATATTGTAAGTGTTTGAAATGAGCATACTGTGTGTGTGTGTGTGTGTGTGTGTGTGTGTGTGTATATATATATATATATATATATATATATATATATATATATATATATATATATATATATATATATATATATATATATATATATAGTGCTATAATATGAATTTGAAGGGTATAGAGTGAAATACTTTGGTTATATACACTGTAAAATGTAATAAGTTGACCTTAGAAAAATTGAGGAAACCGATTGCTTTAAAATTAGTAGTAGTGTGTTGATTTTTAGCCAGCATAACTTAAAACAGTTTGTATTTACAACTTTTTTATTATTATTTGTTTATTGGTTTTAATGAACATACAAACAAAAACAAAAAGGACAAAGACAAGGATATCAGTAGACACAAATATAGCAGCAAAAGTCATGAAATAAATAAATAAATAAATAAATAAATAAATAAAAGTAACAGAATATAAAAATCATAATAAACAGATAAAGTTCTGCTGTGATTAAAGTCACACTTATCAAAATACATCATTCAGGAGTTGTATGAACTGTTCAAATGTTCAAGGCCTATTTGTTGGTTCAAGTTGAGCAAAATGCATTTTTGCTAGATAGGATATGATGCCGAGTCTCTTTATAGAAGTAGGATCAAGTGTCTTGTTTAGTTCTATACCAAAGAGGTATAGTGTTGGTGTGTTGTCCAATGGAGTTTACAAAGCTTTGGCTGTAAAGTCCTGTACTGCCTTCCAGAAAAATTGTAGCTTTTTGCATTCCCAAAAAACATGCATGATTGATCCTGAATAAGTTTTACATCTGTGACACCTGGATGATAAATTGGGGTACATTTTGCTCAAACGAAGTCGGGTCAGATCATAGACTGTAAAATATATGGACAGAGCATCCGTGACGTCACCCATAGGTTTCTGAACACTGCAAAAGAAGCTACAAGTAGGCGCGGCCAACCGTCGCCATTTTGTTCGCGCGTCATCGCACCCACGGCGGGATACCAAACAAGGGCAAAGAGGCGGAGAGTGGGCGGAGCTACAGACGCCTGCTGGCACTTTGCTTAGACCTGGCTTAGACAGACTTTACTTTGGGAGAAACGCTTGATACTTCATTACCTGCGACTCGTTTGTGTTCTGACCACATGTGCTTGGCTGTACACTATATCAATAAAGTGTTTAGACTTTTAAAAACACTGTAGTAATACAGTGAGCCACTAAACATTGTTCTTATGACGTTTTTCTACAGGAGGAAAACGCGAATTACTTCCAAACACTTCAGATATAGTGTGTGTTAGTAAATGCAAGACTATTGATGAACTCCAGCGTAACACTGTATGACAACGCTTCAGATGACTGTTCTAGAGCCTACAGCTAATCAATCTGTCACATTCTGGAGTGCTTTACGGGTCTAAAGAAAAATATTAATGATAAATGATCTTAAATAAAAACAAATACATTTATAGAGATGGTATACAAGTATATAACTTTACTCACATGGGAAACGAGGCCACGTGAATGGTTTGTGAGCACAATTAAGTGCACACAGCATCCCATATCATCTGATAATTGTAAGAAATAAGTCCAAAAGGCAGCTGACTGTGTAAAGCCACATAAAACAACACAAAAATACGATGAATATGCCGAGATCAGTGGCTAATCTGCCGGATTCAGCTGAGGTGAAGTGACGGCGACCAGCGAGACCTAGCTGTCACTCAAGTGGCTACGCCCTTAATTATGCAAACTTAATATAACCTAAAATAAAGGAAATAGATGAGTTATAAAAAAATTCACCCCCCTCACAGTTGTCATGGAGGGTAATAATAGCTAATAATAATTAGCTAATAATAATAATAATAATATGAACCAAAATCGTTCTTTGTACCAGGCTGTAAACACCTTTTTTTCTGTTGTAAAGTTGGCCATTCTAACAGTGGGCTCAATTGCCACTTGCTCTATTATGGAGCCAGGACTAGCGAAATTTTGATGAATTGCAGTTTCAGTTACTTCCGTATTGGCCTCCTGAGGGAGAGCAGGAGGTTGCCGCTTGGGTCAGATACATCCTATGCATAAATTTATAATTGTTTTAAACTATTTTGTTAATGGAAAGGGCACTGAAAGTATTCTGGCATATAATCTTATTTACAACTTCTTAATAAAGTAAACTTCAGTACTGTTGAGTCAAAATAATTAGTTGTGTTAACTTCTTATTAGTGTTCACATTACAAGGGAAATATTAGGAAAGCGATTGCCTTAAAATGATCAAGTAAACTGAACTAAAACATTTAAGTAAAGACAAAAACCAATACTTTACTTACTTACTTACTTACTTACTTACTTACTTACTTACTTACTTACCTACTTACTCACTCCCAGGGCCATTTATATCGAAGTTGATATTTAGCCGCACCATGTTTGTGTTTCGTAACATCTCATTTTTCCGAGGTGGGTTGTTCAACCCCCAACCTGGAGGACCAGGACATACACACACATACACTACAGACAATGCAGCTCAGCCAATTCTCCAATAGCACGTCTTTGGACTTGTGGGGGAAACCAACATGAACGGGGAGAACATGCAAACTCCACACAGAAACTGACCGAACCGGGACTCGAACCTCCGACCTTCTTGCTGTGAGCGCTACCCACTGTGTGCCCGTACCACCCTAAAAAAACAATACTTACACTTCTAAAACATGTTTTTGTATTATATAGCATCCGCGCATACTGCAAAAAACAATATAACACTTTATAACAAGTAATTTTCAACCAAGGTTTAATGTAGTAATAATAATAATTAATAAATAATAATATTTATATAATATTATTTGTGTATGTATGATTATATAAATATCATTTTATCTATTATTATTATTATTATATGCATATTTTTATGATATCATTTATTATATAATCAAATATTATTGGAAGTATTAATATTATTATATTAATATATTATAATATATTAATATATTTATTAATTTTGAACATCAAAGAATTGAAAAAGCTCTCAGATTTATTATGCTTATGTCTGATTATGATTTTATTCTTCCATCTGTTTCCTCAATTCCCTCGTCTCCATTCTCTATCATTAACATGCTTTTGACATATGACCGCTCAAAAGTTGTAAATACATACTATTGTAAGTCAAGATTACTTGAATCTTTTTAGTTTAACGACTTAATGTGCTAAAAGGTTGGGATTACAACAATATAAGATGTTATATCATTATATTATATTTAAATAAGGCGAACAAACTTATTCATAACAAGTTAACTGCACTTAATTTTATTAGTGAGAAGAGCTATTGCTTTTTACAGTGTATATATAATTATGTATTCAAAATTACTCCTGCAATGGTGTGTTTCTTTTAACAAAACTTGTTTAGGGTTGAATTACTATATTAAATACTATATTGTGTTCCTTGTTTAGCACTGTTGTGTTTCTTACTGTGAATTCTAATTCCAATCCTTACAGTATGTTACCTTAAATTCTGAGTTCTCAATACTGCAGTGTAGATAATATTGTACATTTTGATGGATTACTTGCGAAGTCATATGTATTTGTGCAATCTCATAGACTGTAATGGTTTGTGGTGCTTACCTCTTTCTAACAAATCAAAGTTTAATTTGAATGAGATCTTCGGTGTCCATTAGCTCTTAAATTAACCAAAATCTACATTTTCCAGTGAGATCCTGTGCAGAAACAAAGGGCTATGATAGGTTAATAAGAATGTTGTTTCAGACCCTGCAAAGAAAGTTGATCCAGTAAAAATGTCTTACTTTCGTGAATCACATTCAGCAAACCACAACAGCTCAAGCTCAAACTAGACGACCGGACATGTAGTTTTCATAGCTAATGTCAAAGTGTTTGAATTCTGCTGTACTTTTGTTGCACAGAGATGACAAGTCAAACTTTCCAGGCAGTGGAGAACAGTAGGGTGTAATGAGGAGTCTGTATGTCCTCCTCACACACCACAGCAAGAGGCACACAGTAGCATCGTAGCATTGTTAGCGGCATGTGTGCTAGGGCTCTGGCCAGGCTGAGGCGCCTTTGTCAGATCCTTAATGAGTTCAGCTTCTGTGTGTATATATGTGTGTGAGCTGTCAGACGGAGCAGTGCTTCCCTCCGCATCAACCCTCCTGACCTCCCGCTCGGACTCAGACTGGCCTGTTAAACGTGATCTCCTTCCTGCTGCGCCTGTTCGGCTATGAGGTCTCGCTGCACTCTCAATGAGAACAGATTGTTCTGTTGATTTGAGAAAACTGAGTTCACTGCTGCGTCCATGCTGTCATCAATATAAAAATCACACGTTTGTTTTAGCTCTTGAATTGAGTGTGCCGGTTTTAGTTGAAGTGGTCAAAGTGCAGTGTTTAATTTCTGTGCCACTAGTGGACATTAAGTGGTCAATGTTTTTATATCAAGCTCTCTGTGAATTGTATGTGCAGCTTTCTCGAGCTACACAGATCTGTTGAGCAAGACAGGGTAATTCAAACACCTAAAGGGTTAGTTCACCCAAAAATTTTAATTCTGGTATTAATTACCCTCATTTCCTTACAATCTCCAGAGGTCTTTGTTCGTCTTCAGAACCCAAATAAAGATATTTTAGGTGAATTCTGATAGCTCTCTCCCTCTTCCTCCATAGACAGCAAGACATTGAAAGTCTAGAAAAGGATCCTAAAACATTGTCGAATCACATGTGACTTCAGTGGTTCAGCTGTAAACATACAAACCTCCAAAAACATTTTTTTGTGCCAAAAAACCTGTAAATACACTCTACATTTGCTGTTAGTTCAAACAGAACTAACAGTCAAACAGAAGCTTTTGCTTAAATGTTGGTCAGACCTTTTCATCTTCCAGACCCCTGACATGTGGAGTTCCGCAAGGTTCTATCCTTAGACCTATTTTATTTTCTTTATAAATGTTACCTTTAGGATCTATTTTTCGTAAATATGGGGTGGCTTTTCATTTTTATGCTGACAACACTCAGCATATTTATGTCCCGACTCCCTTATGAGATGTCTAATTGAGGTTAAGACCTAGCTGTCGTCAAATTTTTTACATTTCAACGAGAAGAAAACTGAGCTGGTCTGGTTTGGGGATCCTGCCCCTCTGGAATTATTAGGTTTTGGTGAGATATCAACTTATCAAAAACCTGTTGTTAGAAACCTAGAGTATCAGTTCGATAGTGATCTAAAATTTAACAAACAAGTAAAATCCGTTGTTAAATCCAGTTTTTTTCCATTTACGACTTGTGGCAAAAGTAATTTCTCTCTTTTAGTGACATTCAGAAGGTGATCCATGCTTTTATTTTGGGAAGACTTGACTATTTCAACTCTTTATATGTGGGTATTAATCAAAATGCCCTGAATAGATTGCAATTAGTCCAAAATGCGACTGCGAGACTTCTGACAGGGACTTGCAAGTACTGTATAAGCACATATCCCCAGTTCTTTCTTCTCTGGGCTGGCTCCCTGTTAGGTCACGGATTGATTTAAACTATAAATTTTTGTTTTTAAATCCTAAATGATTTGGCACCACCTTACTTATCAGACCTCCTACATGTATATAATCCTGGTAGGTCACTAAGGTCTTCCGTTCAGTTTATTCTTTCAGTACCAAGGTCCAGGTGTAAGCGAAGTGGAGATCTGGCTTTTTCTGTTATCGCCCCAAAACTCTGGAACGGGCTTCCACCCCACGTCAGACACGCTCCAACTCTAACTGTTTTTAAAAAGCTTCTGAAACTGCATCTTTGTTCTTTAGCATTTGAGCCTTTTTAATGTTGAGGAGTTTGCCTTATGTTTTAATTGTTATGGATGTGATGTAGGACTTATTTCAATTAGTATTTATTGTGTTCAGCACTTTGGGCAGTGTTGTGTTGTAAAAATGTGCTATATTAACTAACTAACTACTTATTTAAAATAAGCTGAAACAACACAATTCTTAATTTTATGTCCAATCCACTAAAATACATTAACTTAATTCTTCTTGTTGTCCCAACTCAAATCGATTGTGTGGAACCCATATTTTTTACATTGTACTACTGTAAAATGTTTGACTATGTCTTCTCTCCTGTGTCAGGTCGTTTACTATGGCAGTATTACGTAATGCCATTAGAGTCAGCTCAGCAACACGCAAGCATCTTATTACTGTAGTAAACACACAAGCAACTATCTTCTCTGTGAAGAGAACAAAACTCTGGAGTGCTTTATTTGCTAAATTAAAATTAGAAAATGATGTAAATGTTTTAAAAGAATTCTTAAAAAGTGGTTAAAAACAAAATAGCAGTGTGTACATTAGTAGTCTTATTGGTTTATTGTTTGATCGTGAGGCCTTTGCCTTATAGCTTTTATATGTAAAGAATTAAAATTGTGTGAATATGTATAGTTCTTTTTTGGTATAATTTTTATGTCGTTTCAACAAGTCCTCTTGAATAGTTGTTGAAATATGGCAAGTCTGCTATATCACTTAAAACAAAATGAGTATAGTTTATCCAGTGTAATTGTGATGTCCATGTCAAATAATAAATAAATAAATAAATAAATAAATAAATAAATAAATAAATAAATAAATAAATAAATAAATAAATAAATAAGCATGCTGATCTGATACGGAAGACATTGGCCAACAAAGTGTATTTCAGGGGGATTTATTTGGTGCACAAAAGTGTCTTGGAGCTTCATATGAATACAATTGAACCACTTGATCAGACAGAATGTTTGAAAATGTTTTTGGCTGTTTTTCTGGAATTTGGATGCCCATAGTGGACGATGGAGCTCTCAGATTTGATCTAAAATATCTTTATTTGTATTCTGAAGATGAATGAATGTCTCTTATTTTGAAACAACATGGGTGAGTAACTAATAACAAAATTTTAATTTTAGGATGAACTAATCTTTACATAGTATTTAAAGCAACCAACTTAATCTAACAGGGAATGTGGCCTGACTTGTATGAAAATGTATGTCAGGATACAGGTTTTATTGAATTTATTTGAATTAAATTAAATTGTATGCCAGTGATAACGCTTCTGAGTGCACATACCTTAGATCACCAAACAATACTAGTAGCTATGTTTCCATCCACCTATTTTTATGCACATTTTGGATATGTGCATAAAAAAATCAGTTAATGGCAATGCCAAGATACACATAAATTTTGAAATTGTATGCGCATAACTGAGTAGGATAAACTTTTTATTGGATAAGAAAAGATGCGCATAAACTACGATGGAAACACTTTTATCGAACAAATTCCAGTATTTGCATTAAAAAAAGGTCATGTGATTTTGTTATAAGAGATCATGTGTTGATAAAAATGTGTATGAATGGACAAAGAAGCAGGCTGAGCACATTGTAAAACATCTGAAATGTAGTTTTTTCTAAGACGCCTTAACCATTTCAGTATTAGTGTTATTATATTATTAATTACCTCCAGAACTGTCAAGAGCGTCTGTGCTCTGCATCTCACGCTTTTAAATGCCACCACGTGTTCATTGCATGTCGACGTAGTCTTCTGAGGCGTTTATTAAATAGGGAAAAGATTCACGCAGCTTCTCCTACAGCAGCGATTTCCTTTTTTACTGTTGATATTTGGTGCCAGTTAATTAGGAAGTGCCGATTTTGTTCTCTTTGACTCATTGGATGTAAACGCTGCTTTATTCGCACATCTTTTATGCAATATTCCAGTTTGCGCATAAGTTTAATCAGCATTTTTAAATGTAAACATAGCTAGTGTCACTATACATATCTTTAAAAAATAATAATGACTGTTTTCAGACAGGTTTTCTTTACACTCCTTCAGATAGTTCCACTTCAAAGTCAGATGGATAAGTGTTTGTTTCAGATTTTTATATTTTACTGTATTTTCTATGATTGTAGAACTGTTGCTCTGCATAATAATTCGAGTTGTGCTTTGTTTACAGTGTTAAGACTTGCCGAAGTCGTGTTTGATCCAGTGCTGCTCTGCTCTTTTATTCTCGTTTTAATAAAGCTTCTTTAGGAGTAAAGCAGCAATAAAAAATACTTCAGCAGTGTAAACTAATACTTGAATAGTCTTTGTTTATCTGACTTACTTTTCTCTAATAAGACCAAGCACAGCCATTTGAAACGTAAATGTCTAAGGCTTCTGGTGCCGCCAGTTTCCATTTATTTTTATCTGTAAAAAACAGCTTGTTTTGCTGCTTGATATTGTAAACTAGAATTCCTTATCAGATCATGTTTATGTAGCCATAATTATAAACCCGCTGATTTTTTTAACACAAATAGTTTTTTCATTATTATTATTTTTTGTTGTTGTTATTTATCAAGGCTTTATGCCAAATGTCATGAACAAACAAGAAAACGTTCTCATCGCATCCACTTTTGTTAACAGCAGCATGAAAAGGAATGACAAAAATATTAATGCACTTTTAAATTAATCAGCTAACCTATTTTTTTCCATTTTGTTTGATTTTGATATTAAAATGTGAGTAAAAAAGGCAATAAAAGAAAGAAAAGCATTTTGATACGAGTCTATATGTGCAGTAATGGACATTTGTTATGCTAATCTTTATATTAAAGACATCTCAAATATCTTTAAATGCATTTCGAGCTCTACATTTATCAAAGCACATACAAAACACCCTGAACTGATCCAGAAGCAATGTAGCCTATTTGACAGAATAGTTTGTTCTTCCTAATAAATCAGAAGCCTCACACATGTTCCGAAAATTGCTTGCTTCTGCATTGTAAAATAAGCAGAATACTGTGTAGCATTAAATTAGCTCATTGTTCAGGTGTGTGTTATTGGGCTTGTGCATGTGGTGCACGCTGGCTCTGTTGCAGCAGATGGATGTTTGCCTGCTGGTGTCATTAGCCGAGCAGGAAGATGGATGATTTTAGACCCTTTTCATGATGACTGCCACATGCCTGATGGACACTCGGATATCTCTGTGATTTACAAACTTAATCATTGGCAATTAGGATCTGAATGAGTCTCATTTTGTCTCATGTGGAGACAGAAAACAGACATGTATGCTCTGGCTTTGTTCCAATCTTAGTAAGCAGCATTTTTAGGCATCACAGTAACGCTGGCTTCCACAGAAAAGACTTTGACAGGCTAACAAGATCATAGGCGACATAGGAGAAAAGGGATTATAATACATTCGATTCTAAAAATAAGAGATGCACTGACAATTCTGACCGATATAGCACAGGTTAATGTTGTCTTACTAATGAGTTTTCAGTTTTCAAATGGTTCTCGATTTACTTTGATTCATTCGTACATTTCACTCACTCAGTGAATCATTTGCAACAATTTCTCACACCTTCAAAAAGAGAGCTGACAGAGGTGCGTATTTACCTGCAGTAGACCAGGAATCAAAACCAGCCAATTACTCCCAATGTATGTCAATGGATAGACAGTAGCATATGAAGCTGTTAAATGGATGGATAATGATCCACAGCAGTATCAAAAACATCACACACGTGCATACTTGTTTTTACAGAGCAGTAACTTTTTTGAATATACATTAATCTTGCATGTACATGCAATCTTAGGAATCTTAGGAACTTTTCTTATTGACATCTTGAAGAGAAAACAGACTGAACTTCAGCCATTTTCTTAACTACAAGTGCTATAAACAAAAGTAGAGAAATACAGTTAAGGTCAAAATTATTAGTCTTTCTGTGAATTGTTTTCTTCTTTTTCAATTATTTCTCAAATGATGTTTAACAGAGCAAGGAATTTTTCACAGTATTTCCTGTAATATTTTTTCTTCTGGAGAAATTTCGGCTAGAAGAAAAGCAGTTTTTAATTTAAGAAACATTTTAAGGCGAATATTATTAGCCCCCTCAAACAATATTTATTTTCAGTGGTCTACAGAAAAAATCACTATTATACAACGATTTGCCCAAATACAGGGTGTTCGCAGGGTCTTAAAAAGTCTTAAAATGTCTTAAATTTCAAAAACAAAATTTTAAACTCACTGAAATATTGTGCTGTATGTCTTAAACAATTTTAAACAGGTCTTAATTTTCCTCTGTCCAAGTAAAGCTACCCATTTGGGCTGACATCCATCCAATTACCAGCTATCCAAAATAAAATCAGGGAAAGAAATCTAAAAACAATTACACAGTTCCTCGTGAAAATAACAGAAATGCATTAGGTTGAATAGAAATTATACTCAATCAATTTGTACCAAAAGCCAACGAATATATATTTTTGATTATTTATGTAATAGCCACCAAAATAAATATACTTTTAATAATGTTAGACATGTCATTTAAACAAAGAAAAAATAAATATTATGTTAAAAATTTTCCTGTTTTGACACATTCAAGTACGTTGCTAAGAAATAATTACATTAGTTTTTTTTTTTTTTAAGAAAAAAAATTTCCATTGGCCCAAACTGAGCTATTAAAAATAATCATTAGTGTTTAGCCCTGTATAAGTCTAAAATTTAATTCATAATGGTCTTAAAACGGTCTTGAAAAGTCTTAAATTTGACTTGCTAAAACCTGCAGAAACCCTAAATTACCTTAACTTGCCTAATTAATCTAGTTAAGCCTTTAAATTGCACTTTAAGCTGTATACTAGTGTCTTGAAAAATATTTAGTAAAATATTATACTGTCATCATGGCAAAGATACAAGTATTAAACTATTAGGAATAAGTTATTAAAAATATTATGTTTAGAAATGTACTGAAAAAATTTCTCCAATAAACAGAAATTGGGGAAAATATACAGGAAGGCTAAAAACACTTTGCAAGCCATTCTAACAAGTCATATATGAAATAGTTAAAAAATAAATCTTATGTTTATTACTGTTAACAGTAATGGCAGAATAAATTACTTTGAGCGGCCATTCAAATATCGCACCTATAATTCTGTGGAAAGCATGAGGCATGTCACTTCTATCATTGATTTAATTTCAAGCAATTGGTTCTCTTGGAGTTTGACAAACTGACAAACCATTGTTGCAGCTCTGATACAAGTTTTAATTATGAAGTAAATAATTAGTCTACCGTTATTACGGAAATGTGTATGTTCGATCAGTTTGACACTAATTTAGTTAGTTGTTGTCACATGACTCGTAGTCCACTTTCATATCATTATACAGATTTATACAGATACACACATACATACAAGCTCTTATAATTCATAGAATGATATTGTTACTGTTGTGAATGCTAATTTAGTTACTGTTAGAGTTGCAAGATATATCATATGCTTATCAGCCCAATAAGAAAATAAGTTAGCGAATAAATTTTTTGATCCACTTCAGATGTGTGCTGCTATCCATAAAAGTTTTGATTGGTGCTTTCACTGTGAAAAAATTGTACTGCCGAATGGCTATTTGTACCTGATATTGGGAGATAGAAGAGCTTTATTGAAGTTAGGTCTGGGTGACATGACATAAATGTCATATCGCGGTATAAGTCATCTCATAACAAAGTATATCACTATATTGTACCAGTTCTGTAAATTTAATCAATTAATAGTTTATGTATATATGTATGTTGATCACACAAAGCACTGTTTATTTGCATGTCCCACCAGTGCTGATATACAGCCATATCACACTGCTACTCGTGTGATATTGCGTTTATACAACAGTTTGACTGCATAATAATTTATATTTTTTTAAAAATCAAACACAGAGTGTCTCAAAATCCTTTTGTATGAGGAACCACTTTCTTCTGCCATTCCTTCACATCTGCAGCTGACGTCAGAACAGCAGAAACCGTTACTAATTCACCAACATCACTTAAGAGCTAGTATTTGAATGATTCTAAAGTGTAATGTCTAAAGTGATGACAAAACAGGTGATTTTGCTGACAATTTAAGATTATACGGCTGAACGGCATGAAATGCCATCAGTCTACAGAGATTTTACAGTATTTCTCTGTTGCAATCGGGAGATCACAATAATTAACCCCGAAAAAATCCAAAGCAGCACAAACACTACCAGATTATTGTTATGTTTGCGATAAGGAAAAACGCTAAACATGCGGGCATTTCTTCTTTCTTTCCGTTTACTGAACTAGTCTGCAGTAATCAAAACAGGAGACTCATTAGAAACAGACAGATGGCCAACCAAAAGTAATTCAGGGTTATACAAAGAGTGGCCAACACAAAATACATACATTCCTGATATGCGAGTCCCATCTCACTCAATACACTACAATTACTATGGTATAAATACAGCACTACAACATACAAGAGAGAAAGATCGACTTAGAAAGTCACTAACCAGATTTAGAATGATTTGATCAGCTGTGGTTAGAAATTACGAGTTTTTCTCCTCTAAGGGTTTATTATGTGGTCTCTGTTGCCATCCTGTGGATGGACACCATTAACCGTCTTTGCTCTGCTCAGTATGACAGGCTGATGCAGACGCACTGTATCTCAGAAGCTATAAATATTTAAAATAGACACTATCCTTATAAATAAACTGCATAGATGCAATCTAAACAACTACATTCTCGCCTAAAACAGCCTCAAAAGTACATTATGTTGTCCAACAGCTGCAATATTTGTCAAACTGTAGTGAGTTTATTGATCTGCTGTCGCTTTATGTGGGCAGAGTAATACAGAAGGGTGAGGAGGCTGTACGAGTTCTGATATTGAAGAATATCGCCCAGCTATTCAGACCGTGTGATATTGCTCATCAGATTCAAGAACCAGGCAGAACTGTTATATAAATTATCGTTATCAGCCAAAATTTCCATATCAGTGCATCCCTTAAAGTTAGCTTTCTTGATTTCAATTGACAACCAGATTTAGATGCAGGGTGTGTGTGGCCTTAGTCACAGAAATAAAGGGCTGAAAGCAGGCTGGTCATTGAGGACAGTTTCCTAGAATCTTCCTCCGCTGGGAAGTACACTAGTCTGACGTAGACTGTGTATGGCGGGTCCCTCTCCACATCACAGCTTGTGACTCTGAAATTAAGCGTGACAGCAGGGATCACGGCATTGAGGTGGATTAGAGAATCGGACCCAGGGGATGAGAAGAGGGACGTGGGCCTGACTGACATTACGGCTTGGGTTTGCAGCAAAGTGAGGGGAGGGCCGCCATACGGAGCTCTTCATTTCTCTGCTGGCGCTGTTGAATTATCTGGTGGCAGGTGAGAAGTGACTGTTGATTTGTTGTTTGGGACGCTCGCCAGCTCTAGGTGGAACGCCTCTGGCTGTATCTGCAGCAGATGGACTGTTGTTGCCTGCGTGGTACAAGACTGGCAGCGGTGGCCCGTGTGTGCCAGTCGTTTTGCTGCCAGCACCGCTCACTCAGACTGTTTGCATGTCACCTGGCACGTTCTCTGTGTCGGTTAAGATTGGATATGGTCACCTTAGTCTCACCCTTTCATTTACACGCACTGTCCGTCACGCTTTGAGCCGGCTGGAACAAAAGAGTGATGGGCGGAGGTGAAGAGGGTGAAGAGCCGGGTTAGGAGAGTGACAGATTCATTATGAATAGTCCAGCTGATACCAACAGGTTTCCATTTTAGTTAATAAGGGTGAGTGCTGGTGTTGATGGTCTCTAATGGAAAAGCATGAGATGTTTTACCAAAGAAGTGCTTTTGAGAAAATGAATAGTTCAGCTAAAACTGTTACTGTACTTTTAATATTGTTGTCACAAACTCTACTGTATGACTAAATAACTATACTGAATCCTGGATAGATTTTCTGTACTGTGATAAGGAATTTGAAAGGATACAGATAAGCTACAGACAAGGACCAAGTCTGATGCCAGTGATCATTTAGGCTGAATTTACACTGCATTGTGTAATTTACTCAATTACGATTTTTTTCTTCAATGTGGCACAGATCGGATGTGGCCCATGTACATGTACAAGCAGGAAGAAATCACATGGATTCCAATTTACTCTAATCAGATTCAGGCCTTGTTCAATGTGGAAATTCATCCGAAATGAATCTGATCTGTGCCTTCGTGTCTGCAGTGTAAGCAGGTACTGTAGATCAGATTTTCCCCTGTCAATGCGAGTTTCGCATCGTTAAAACAGTAGCGAATGACGTCAACACTAACTCTTTCCTTTCAGAACAGACGTCAGCAGAGTCCCAAACCTTAAATCTCATACACAAGGACTAAAAAAAGCGTTTATATTGTCGTGTAGCACATCTGCCACTAAACTAAAATAAAACTGTGGCATACATCACCTGCATACAGTAAATCACGCCATGGACATTGCATTAAGATGCCTACTTGTTTAAAAAGACCTAGATTTAAAGTAGATGGCTAAATCTGAACTTTTCTGTCATAAACTATAGTAAAACAACTTGTCTAAAAGAATTTTAAAATATGAAACTCTGCGAACAGGTTAAATACGGCAGAGGTGTCCAAACTTAGTCTTGGAGGGCCAGTGTCCTGCATAGTTTAGCTCCACCTTCTTTCAATACACCTGCCTGGAAGTTTCAAGCATACATACTTTATTAACTGGTTCAGGTGTGTTTAATTAGGGTTGGAAATAAAATATGCAGGACACCGGATTGTGCCTTTGTTGTGTGCTGTGTAATGCAGACAATCGGATACGAGTCACTTTTAAAAAATGATGTAAGCAAAAAAATTGGATACAGTCACTAAATCGGAATTGACCGTCAAGATCTGCAGTGTAAATGCAGCCTTATACTGTAATCTTCAGTGACTATTTTGGGAGAATTATTCCTCACCCAGTTTTCATAGCTATAGCTTTTTCAACTCGACTATAAATATCTTTTGAATACAATTAGATGGATATTGCATGTTGAACAATACTTGTTTTGTCAATTTAAACATAATTGTTTGACTCTTACTTAGAATTATAATTGTACTATATAATTAAATATAATTAAATAATAAATATAATATAAATAGTTTAATCTTAATTATAATTTAGAAATAGATAACATTTTTGTTTAAGTTTAGATGTAAGCTATCTCTCTCCCACACATAGACCAAAGATTTCTGCTGTTTGTTCAACTTGGTAAAATGAGCTGAAACAACAATTTATGACTGTTCTGACTATTTATTTTTAGTTTAAGTTTAACAATTTATTTAATCCCACACAAAATCAACACCATAAAAAAAGTATTTAAAACACACCCCAGCATGCTTTATAATAAATTCAAAAATATACTAATAAATAATTAAATAAATAAATAAATACATACATACATACATACAAACATGCATACATACATACATACATACATACATACATACATAAAAAGTTCAATCAACTTAAATTTGTTAATTTTAATTTGATTAATTACTGATCACTGGATTATTATTTCCCAGCATGAAAGGTAAACATCTTTTAAATAGGTGTAATGTTGTAACTTATTTTTATAGGTTTTACTTTATTTTTATTTAATTTTATAGGTGTTTTAAGTAAAAAAGAAAGACTTTCAAAGTTGATTTTAAGTTAATGAGCAAACAAAAAACCATATAAATGACTAAATACAGGAAAATAACTGGTGACTTTTACAGTGGACGGACGGACGGATGGATGGATAGATATTATTTGTGTGTGCAAATCCTCTAGGTGCCTTACAGAGACTGTCACTGTAATAACTGTACTGTAAATGCCTATGGATAAAAGCAGCTTTGAGGTTAAGCTAGTTAAGAAGTCTTACGGAGACACCAGGACAGCATCTTTTCAAGCTGAAGTCCAGCTATGGTCTTTTGAACAGGGTTTGTCCAGAATGAAGCTTGGAGAGCATGTTGTAGAAATAACTGCTATGGGCTGTGTGAGCATGATGCTCTCTAGCTTTGGCTTTGAAGAATATTATTCTTCCTTTCATTCCTGCTGCCTTCATCCCCATGTGCAGCTGTCACTCAGAGATATGAGTGAGCAGAGGGAAAACTCCTTTTCTCTCAAATAGAAAGAGGATGACAGAGAAAGGGTCAAGTGAAGTCATTTTTATCTGTATAGCACTTTATACTATGCAAATTGTCAAAGCAGCTTTAAAAATAAAATCAGGTACAAAGTTTTTTACGTGTAAAAGAAGTTGAGTTTATAAGGCACTTTTGATTCACAGAACGCTGGTTTTGTTTTAGTTACTTATTATTCAGTTCAGTTCAATATGAATGGCCTTAAAAGCAAAGCACCAAAATAGAGATGTCTGCATATCATAGTCATTCTGCTTTTTCTGAATCTTTTGGTTTTGTTTCCAAAACCAAAATACAGAGAGCCACTTGCATCTATTTGCTGCAAAAACATAAAAAACGTTCAGAACATCACGTGATCTCTGCAGAAGTCGTTTTTGGTGGAGACAAGCAGACAATATGACTCATTGCACTGGGTCAGTGTCGTTTGTCACCAAGGTAGGTGATCCACAGGCAAACACATATGAATGAACGTTATAAATACTAAAGTTTGTTGTACAGTTGGCGGCTCACTTCGGTTATTTGGTATGATTGCATTCATATCAGAAGTGAACCGCACCGGAGTTCGCACGAACCACACCCCAGACCACCTCTTTCAGGCAGACTTGGGTACGGTTCACGGGTGCGCACCCGAGTTCAGAAGACATCGTTCACACTAGCTAAATGTATCGTGCTCTGACGTCAAACGAACCCGAGTGTGGACCAAAAGTGCTAGTGTGAAAGCACCCTTAATGACAATTATGACACGCCAAACACAGACACTGAAGAAAACTCATCCCGGTTTGATGTTCAAGTTAATTTATGTATAAAGCACATTTAAAAACAGCCACAAGACAGACCAAAGGGGTGTACATACGATGGAAATATTTCATAAAAATTTTGAGAAAATGTTGATGTCATCCATTCACACATTCAGTAACTTCCGTTCTGAAATGATACCTCATGGCAAACATAAAAATCTGTAGCTGTAATTTTGCTTACAATGTGCCTCAATAATAATACCAGAAAAAGCCATTTCGATGTTTCTCATTGGTGGTTTGAAGTTGTCATGCTGCGTCATCAGATTCGACAATCCTATTGGTTCTTGGTTTGATGCTCGACGTAGTGAAATCTTCAGACATAACCAGAACTTCTTCAGATGGGATTTCATTAAGCTGCACTGTTAACAACTTTCTGTAGAATCAACAGCAACCTACTGGCAGCAATCCGCCAGTAACTTACTGTAAATCAGTTACAGCAAAAAATACTGTATTTACATTTATAGCACCATTTATCTTGCTGTATATATATTTACTGAAATGTATGTGTATCTTTACTGTAAAATATACAGTAATTTTCACAATGCAACTTTAAAATACAGTAACATACTGCATAACCTACAGTAAAATACACTTCATACTACAGTTAAATACTGTGTCGTTTTAAAAAATTGTTCACAGTGTGTTGTTGAATGTGTCAAACCAGCGATCAAAGATCACAGATTCTAGTTATAAGATGGATTCAGAAATGTTTTAAGGTTTCTCAAATTAGTCTCAGATAACTAAATCATTGTTGAAATCGCAGTGTGAGCATGGCTTTAGTTGGGAGACCAGTTCTCATCAGGTCGTATGAATGAAGATGCAGAGCTGCAGTCCAGTCAGAAGTGTGTATGTGTGTGTGAGAGATGGTTGGCCATGAGAGAGAGCGAGTTGTGAATGGACAGTGTTTAACAGCAGCCCTCAGAAAAGCCGCTTGTCACATGTGTGTCTTTAATAGCACAGGCTGTTCACAGTGGATGTGGCTCCCTGATGCTAATGACTGTGGACAGGTGGTTTTAAGAGGACACCGAAAAGCTTTTGCCTCAATTTTCAGGGACCAATGGCACGCAGGTCACTCAAGTCTCTGCGGGATCACTTGTAGGTGTAAGGCAGCGAGTGGGCAGATCCACAAGCCGTAGCCTCCCGTGAGCACGTTCAGAAATCTGAACACATCTTCAGTGGGCTGTCAGGGTCAGGTGGCTGCTGATGCATTGGGCCTTTCATTGAGGTTGAAATTAGAGGGGCTTCTGAATGCAGAGGTACACATATGCTGTGTCGGGTGATTTAATGGTTCCTGCACATAAAGGGTTATGCTTCAGTGCTCTCACTGTCTGTCATATGAAAGAATTTCTCACCACTGGATGAAAAATGTAATTGAAACTTTTTAATCTCACAATTGTGAATGCACATCTCACTTTTCAGGTTGTTTTGCAATTAATTTATTTATTTTCTCTTCAAACTTGCATCCTGCTACTCTGACTTTTTCACTTTCAAGTTTATAAAGATATCAGACTTTTTGATATGTGAGATGTCAACTCAGAATTTAATCAGTATTTCAAGTTTACATAATTGAGAGTTTAGTTTTGTTGTTGACAAAAATAGGTTGACAAAAAAGTGGGTTCACGTCTTGCAATTCTTACCCTTTTTTGCAAAATGCTTTTTTCTGAATTTTCGTTTCACAATTCTGAGAATTTTTACTGTTATGTTGCTGTATATTTTATTATGCTGTATATATATATATATATATATATATATATATATATATATATATATATATATATATATATATATATATATATATATATTATATATATATATATATATATATATATATATATAATAAAATATACAGCAACAAAACAGTAAAAATTCTCAGAATTGTGAAACGAAAATTCAGAAAAAAGCATTTTGCAAAAAAGGGTAAGAATTGCAAGACGTGAACCCACTTTTTTGTCAACCAATTTTTGTATTTATATATATATATATATATATATATATATATATATATATATATATATATATATATATATATATATATATAGTCTAACAGTATTGACCTTATTCTTGAATGCGGAAGTGCGTGCGTTTTTGCGATTGTTTTAGAACTTCCGATTCAGTTGCCTATGGGAGAAATGACGAGGAATAATAAACGGCAAAAAACAGTCAAACTACTTACTCTACAAACAAGTGTTTGCATGACAATACAGACAAAGTAAAATAATATAATAAGAAAATATCAGTTTGCAACACCAAGCAGCAAAACGAGCTGTTTTTAACGTTTAAAAATGAATGGAAGTGAATGAGGCCGGAAGTTTCAAGCCAAAATGATTCAAATAGCTGCGCCCACTCGTACGCGGAGAATAAGGTGAATACAGGTACAGAAATAAAATAATCAAATGTGCAATAAAGCTGTATATTCGTCATTGTGTAAATGATTAAATACAAATAATCTTTGTTAAAGCTACAAACATAATAATTCTTTGTGACCAAATGCTTTAAACTCACTTAAAATGTTTACACAGGCTTTAAAAACACAATTGATAAACTTTGTATCTGGTCAACTACAATCCTGACTCCACATTGCACGTCCTGCGATAGGACTATTGCAATACACAATACAATATATTTTGCAGCCCTAATTTAAACTCAGAATTCTAACATGTTTCTTGCTATTGTAAGTTCATATCTCACACTTCTGAATTTTTTCCTCAAAGTTGCAACTTAATTTATTGACTTTTTGCTCAGAATTGTGACTATATAGGCTGCTTCACAATTCTGAGTGTACTCAAAATTTAGAGATACCAACTCAAGATTGGAACTCTACTCTTCTCAGTTTTGATGTTTCTTGCAATTCTTAATTTTCACCTCACATTTCTGATCTTATAACAAAAAAAATTTTATTATTATTATATATTAGTTCAAAAGCCAACCTTTTGTTCAAATCTTCTCTTTGTGTTTGTGTACGTATGTGTTTATTTGTGTTATAGAGAGCTGTTGAGTTGTCTTGCCTAGAAAGTTCTGGTTGCTTTTCTGCATTATATACTGTATATAAGATGTATTTGGTTGTAAATCATTCACATGGTAGTCAGAACATGCCTCTTGCAGAAAATGCAGAGCCACATCTAAAGCTTTTGTGTTCACTGCCAGGTCCATGCTAAGGATTCTGGGCTAATGGTAAAGTCCAGAAAATGAGGTCATTTTGTGCTGTATGAAATGGGGCTTTTAAAGTCTCCAGCTTTTGTTGGGCTGCCCAGTGGCAAAGGGAGTGCTTAATTGAATGGTTTTCTTCTTATTAATGTCTGTTTACATTGAATTCAGGTATTTGCTGCTTTTAAAAATGTGTCAATTAAAAAAAAACAAAAAAAAAAAACATGGTTATAAATTATATATACAGTTGAAGTTAGAATTATTAGCCCCCCTGTTTTTCCCCAATTTCTGTTTAACAGAGAGAAGATTTTCTCAACACAATTCAAAACATAATAGTTTTAATAACTCATTTCTAATAACTGATTTATTTTATCTTTGCCATGATGACAGTAAATAATATTTAACTACATATTTTCAAGACACTAGTATTCAGCTTAAAGTGACATTTAAAGGCTTAACTAGGTTAATTAGGTTAACTAGGCAGGTTAGAGTAATTAGGCAAGTTACTGTATAATGATGGTTTGTTCTGTAGACTATCGGAAAAAAATAGCTTAAATGGGTTAATAATTTTGACCTTAAAATGGTTTTTAAAAAAATAAAAACTGCATTTTTTCTACCCGAAATAAAACAAATAAGACTTTCTCCAGAAGAAAAAATATTATCAGACATACTGTGAAAATTTCCTTTCCCTGTTAAACATAATTTGGGAAATATTTAAAAAAGAAAAACAAATTATAGGGGGCTAATAATTCTGACTTCAACTGTATATAAAGTTATTAAATGGCTGTATAATATTCACCAAAGAGATTTATGAAGGCAAAAACATTACTAAATCAAATCAGGGCTTTTGTTTTAATACAGGCCTGAAACAATGTCTTGCTGTGTTGATAATATTGATAAGAGAGTGTCTTCAGCAATAAATACCAATATTAAATTATATCTAAAAGGTAATGTAAAAAATTATAATTTTCCATCACAAGTAATAATAAATAGCATTTTAAAATACACTGAATCAGGGATTGATTATGATAAATAGTATTTTTATTTATTTTGAATATTGTTTTTATTGTTATTATTCACAGAAATGCAGCCTCTTAAAATGGTCAATTAGAATTATGTAATAAATATATTATGTTTCAAAATGAATTTCATTAAGATACACAGAATCTATAAGATTCAAATAAACTGGGTTAAAATATATAAATAAAAATACAAGAAAAATGAATGCAACGTAGATTAAAATGGATAATAATACGAAATAAAAATAGAAATAAATGAAAATAAATTAACAGTATACATATAAACATGAATGATAGTAATAAAATGAATAATTAACTAAAATATATAGACTTTTATACAGTAAATTATACAGATGTGGGATTCTGAGGGTTCAAAAAATCTTAATAGGAAGAAAATTGTCTTTGAAGTTGTCCAAATTAAGTTGTTAGCTTTGTATATTATTAATAAAAACATAAGTATATATATATTTACAGTAGGAAATTTACAAAATATCTTCATGGAACATGATATTTCAATAATTAAAAAATTTTTTTAGGCATAAAAGAAAATTTTATCATTTTGCTATTGCCAAAAATATAGCTGTGCAACATAAGACAGAATTTGTGGTCCAGGGTCACATATTGTAACCAGGTTTTTACATAAAATGATGTACGTATAGAAATAGCTTTGATTTTAATGGAGCTGTTGTGAATGAACCCAAAGTTGATTGCCCACCCATTGTGCTCATTACAAGCAAAGCTCCGTATAGACTTCAGCCAGGTCTTCATGCTGATTGGTGGAAAGACGAACTCCTGCTCTCATGAATGCTCCTCATTTCATCCTGTGCAGTGGGTCTATGTAAAATATAATGTATATGATGCATACTTTTATCTGATCTAGGGTAATTGTTGACTCCTCACTAGGCATGGAACGATAACTGTTATCAAGGTATACAGCGGTTTGAAAAAGTGAAGGTTTTAAAACCGCCAAAATCTTCTGCAATACCATTCCTACGGCATATGTAAGGTTTTTTTTTATGTTTTGTTTTGAGTTT